>NC_092340.1:172335000-172337500 GCF_046630445.1 Rutidosis leptorrhynchoides
GTACTCTTCACATGATTAAATTATTTTATCTATATTACTCAATAGTGATAAAACTCTACTTTTCATCTCGTATTCGTCATGAAAACATTTTTATCGTCAACTATGACGATCTCTGTCAAATTTCGGGACGAAATTTCTTTAACTAGTGGGTACTGTGACGACCCGAAAATTTCCGACCAAATTTAAACTTAATCTTTAAAGGATTAATGTTTCTGACACGATAAGCAAAGTCTGTAAAGTTGAATCTCAAAATTTTTGAACTACTTTCATATACCCAATTACCCTTTGACTATTCTCGATAAGTCACGAACAATTATATGTAACCAGACACATATATATAAATATATATACATACATATATATACTATAACTTGAAAACGTTAACAAAGTATTAAGTACATGATACCGTACATTAAACTTATTGGTTTGAATATTTAATTGATATATTTAACTACGGATTTAAGAGTTAATGCCAAATGATTGAATTAAAAGATATTTATCGAGTCCCGGGTCTATGTTATGAGGTCCACGTTGATTTGAGAAATCGTTCCTTTTTAACAATATTCGGAATAAATGGTAAAGTGATCTGCAAGTAGGAACAAAGTGTCAAATAAAAAAAGTTAGACAAAAGTTAGTGGAGAACTAAATTTCATAATATTCGATTGATTAAGTGTCAAAGTGCTGAAACATTTTTCGATTCAATAGAATTTAATTATTTAAAATTTTTTTTGTTTAAATAACATAATTTGAATATATACAATATGTGGAATATTAATTAAATATATAAATAACTCACAACGTGTAACGTGTTTATGAATTTTGGATAAATATGTGACAACCCAGAAATTTCCGACCAAATTTAAACTTAATCTTTATATGTTTCCGACACGATAAGCAAAGTCTGTAATGTTGAAATCTCAAAAACTTTGAACTATTTTCATTTATGCACTTACCCTTTTACTAATTTCTGACGATTCACGAACAATTGTGTATAAATAAAAATGTATATATATATATACGAATATATGTATATAAATAATTATAATATATTTATATATATATATATATATATATATATATATATATAATTATTACATAATTAATAAATTGTAATACTGATATATGTAATTACAAGATTTAAATATAATTATTATATCAATATTGTTCTTATTACTTTCATTATTATTATTATTATTACCATTATCATTAAGAATAATTATTATTATAGTTATCATAAAATATAAATACAATTTGTTATTACTATCATTAATAATATTATTACTATTATCATTTTTATAGCTAATATCATTATTATTATTTATTATTATTATTATAATTATTATTAACAGCATTATTATTAATATTAATATATTTATTAAATACAAATCAAACACAGAGAACTACAAACGTTGTTACAAATCGCTATATGATCTTTTCAATTTATCTGTTAGATTAAACTCGTCGATTCCATCTAAATCAAACTCTGTTTAAAAATCACTATCAAGCTTTATTTATTTTATCTTCTGTCTGAAATTTTGTTAAATGTCGAATTCACATGTCAGATGCCAAAATCCGTTTTAGATCACAATCACCTTATACTTTTTCTTTCTTTTCTCTGTTCTTCCACCCCATTTGTGTTTGCCAGTACATAATATTCTAATTGAATGTCACTTCTCTGTTTCACATCCCAATCACCACTTTTCTTATTATATATTATACATACTTTTACATGTGCAAGATATACATTTACATGTGCTAATGGACTGATTCTTGGTTGTGAATGAAAACAGAAACCCACTGTAGTGGGTCGACTACTACCATCACATTTTTGTATCATTCGATACAGTTGACGATGGTAATGATAATTAAGAAGATAGGTTATTAATAAGGTTGATATTCGATTATGTTAATGGATAGGATGCGAAGTAGAACAATGAATCATGATGTCGTGATTGATTGATGATGATAATAGTTGTGATATTAAGAATGATGATGATAATTAGATAATAATTAGATGATAATAATTAGATAATGATAATCAGAAGAGGGATGTGATCATGATGATAATATGATAATAGACGATGGTATTATGATGAATGATGATAATGATTATGAAATGAGTTGATGATGATGAGATGGTGGTATTAGGGTGAACACGATTAGAGTGATTATGTACGGGTGTTCTTGATCATGATGGACGATGCAGTGAAGATATCATGATGAGGACATGATAATGATGTACGGTGTTATTATAATTATGATGAGGTAATATGATGATGTAAATAATGGTGTTTACAGTGAAATCGAGTTGATAATGGTGATTTATTATGATATTGATTATGATAATGATTTAGTAAAACTCTAGTCGATTATTGTATTGGGGAAGAAGAAGAAATGGAAAGAAATACGGGATAAATAAATACGGGTATGATAATAAATAGATAAACAGAAACGGAGGAATGTTTAGGTTGTTATCGGGTTAGCGGGATGTCGCGGGTTC